>NW_022145884.1:950448-953742 GCF_002938485.1 Sitophilus oryzae | reverse complement strand
AAAATGCATATTTACACTTTTTGTTTATTTTAATTTACAAAGTTTGGATGTGACAGTTTCACATTTCTTGGAGCAACGACGATTGAACTTGTTTCCATGGCTAACTAAGTGAAATTGTTTAAAAATTATAAAAATTGGCTATAACTCAGTACTTTTTCTAAAGAGACATATCATAGCTTATATCGCTGAAAAGCTTAAAAATGGTGCCTTTTATTAAATCATGGCCAACTATGGTTTCTATTTAAAAAACATATGTTTGTGTTATATGTCAAAAATGACAGGTTTTAGAAAAAACGGGTTTTCACACGCTTTTCTGCATTTGAAAAATTTATTTTTACAATTTTTGCTTATTTTAATTTACAAAGTTTGGATGTGACAGCTTCACATTTCCGAGAGCAAAGACGATTAAACTTGTTTCCACGGCTAACTAAGTGAAATTGTTTAAAAATTATAAGAATTGACTATAACTCAGTAATTTTTCGAAGAAAACATATTTTAGCTTATATCGGAAAAACTAAAAAAAATGGCGCTTTTATGAAGTCATGGCCAACTATGGTTTCCATTTAAAAAAACATATGTTTGTGTCATATGTCAAAAATGACAGGCTCTAGAAGAAAACGGAGGGCACAGTCTCATTAAGTATGTTATTATCTACAACTTTTATCTGAAAACTTTTTGCCTAAAATAGATTTTAATGGATTCAATTTTTGACAATCGAGGGACAATTTTTAAAATAGCCGAAATTTGTTATTTTTTTTTGAAATATCTAGTAAGCCATGAACTTTTTCAAAAATCTGAATGGCTCATATTTATGACCCACAAAACTGCAATTCATTTCCCAATTAACCGACTCTCTATCTCCTGTAGTTTCGTTCTATCGTAGAAAACCCACCCTGTATAAACATACGTTTAACATCGGGACATGTAAATTTAAATACACAATCAAAAACAAATATACAACAAAAGACACTTGTTCATTGCTTAGAGGAAGAAGAAAACTAGTCCACCAACCAATTATAATTCAATTAAAAGAAAATATTTCCTTCTTCGAATCTTAGATAAAGATCTGTAAATTTGCTGTCGGCATTCGGTTCCGTTTGATGGGTAAAAGTTGGGGCTAATTGAAAATTGGAAGAATATAAATAGCGTCACGATCCGATGCTTTGTGATGTTTTACGCGATAGAAATCAGAGAAACGATTAAAATATTTGCAGGCTTGTTACTTAATTGCCGGATTCCTCGTCACACGATTTGAACGTTAACATGAAACTGCAATTTTTGAAATAGGTGAATATCTTTATGAATTAAATTAAGTCCATAATATACAAAGATTGCACTTCAGTTGCTTAAAAATTAATAACACTTTTTACCGTAAAGTAAAAAAAGTATTTTGGATACCTACATTAACTACACGTTAATTAGAGCTTTAAAACACTTGTACGAATAATCGTCATCGCAAATCAAAATAGGCAACACATTATCTGAAAAATTCTTCGTCGATAAAAGGTCTACGACAAGGATGCTGTCTTTCTCCCACACGATTTAAAATATATGTAGCAAAAGGTCTTGAGACAATGGAAGAGAAATGTAATGGAATGGGCATTAATATTGGAGGTACCTGTCTATATAGGTACCCTGCAGTTCGCAGATGATCAAGTTATTAGCACCAAATTATACAGATTGTTAACTGGACGGTTACTTATTGGGGAACAGAATGGCAACACTGCCTACATTCCAAATGAGTACTAAGCTAAGCTGCCGACTCGTCCCGTCGCGTCGTCTCTCGACGAACGGGCCGAGGTTGCCATATTTCAACCATAAAGCTCTTTGCCGCGAGTAATAAACAAATTAACAACCTGTATAATAATTTAGCACCAAATTACTTAAAAGTAATCAAAATCGGCCACGGCAACTTAAAATAGATCAAAATTTTAAGGTGCCCGTTTTCGATACCAGTGAGTATAAAGATGGACAATGAAAAAATAAAATGCATGACAAAGTAAAAGTTTTAGTTTGGTTTTGGTTTTAGTAATTTTGTTTGTTTTTTTTTCAGCAAAAGAAAAAAATTGAAAGATTTACTTCTGGCAACATTTAAAAAACCAAATCGATGAAAAGGATTACGCGAAAGATTGAATAGTAAATGGGATTTGTTTTAGCTGTCACTTTCAGAATTCACATTGTCGATTTTCACTGAAAACAAAGAGAAACAATCTGATTCTTGGGCGTCTGTAAACACGCTTATCTTATTTATTGCGTTTTTGCTAAAAGGATTTATACAAAAGTCTGTTCTGAGGCTCAGCTAGAAGCTTTCTTTGCCACTAGTTTTTTTAATAAGAAACCATATGCAATATATAAATTTTTTTAACAATATATCAAATATCTTTTAACTCGTTTTTTGATCTTGAGTTTTATAAACATTATCCTTGGTTACACAATATACACGATCTTTACGCAAGAGGTTCGTTAAAAGTTTCTTTTAAATTCTAAATTAGATACAAATTTGATTATCTCTGAATGTAGTAGACAATTGATTTTTCAAAGTTTTGATTGAATTTTGGACTTCCATTATATTTATGTACTATTTTAACCAACATAATATTAATATTATTAATATGATATGTCAATTTTAACAGAACGTCAACGGTTTCTTGTAGAAGTATCTGTTTTAAAAAAGTAAAGTGTTCTCGAATAGTCGAATTTAAATATTTTAAATAGTTTTTTTCTATATTCTTTGTATTTTTTTTGCTTCCGACGACGGAAAAAGATAAACTTTCCGAAACGTTAAGCATTTTTTTCTTTGTTAGGCAAGTTGCAGAAGTGTTTACAAAAAATAACTATTTTATTTTGTAGATTTTTCTTGCAGTGCAGTGGCGAAATACCCATAAAGGATTTTTTTGGATAGATGAATCCGCCACATAGGTATAGACATTTTTTACATGCCATTATTGACAAAAAATAAACATAGTAGTAGTTATTTGAGTGAAATTATAAATTTGGAAACGTTTTACATTTTTAAATTAATGACAAATTTTTCTTTCAAAAAAAGATTATAAAACAGTTTCTGCTGAACTTTTGGCACAAAAACATTTAAAATTTATGATTTCGGTCTAATAACTATTATTTAGCTAACATGTTTATGTCAATGATCGCAGGTATTGATCATTTTGATTCAAAATATCTCGAGAACCATTACTCGTAGCGATTTTTACCAAGAGACCTTTTTTCCATAAAAAATGTCGTAAATGTATATTTTTTACTCAATAGTTTTATACAGGTACGGACGAAAAGTTATTA